>NC_051065.1:80356000-80388500 GCF_004664715.2 Peromyscus leucopus | reverse complement strand
TCAAGCTCTTAGAGATGAAAGCCTATCCTGGATAAAGTAGGATGTTCAGCAACAGCTTGGTCTGTCCACTTGTTGCTAATGGCAATCTTCCATTTGGGACAAACAGAAATATTCTCACACATTTCTGCATATGTCTTTGAGTAAAATCATTCATATTTGAGAGACACTGATATATGAAACATGTAGTAAAGTTAAAAAAAGCTATCAAACAAAAAAAGAGAGGGGTCTCAATGAAACACATAGGGAAATATTTAAATAGACTTTTTTTTTAAAGAGAGATTTTCAAATAGTCAAAGCTATGAAATACATTAAAATATTCCTGACCGAACCTATATCTAACAACACTGCTTGTGTAACCAAGAACCTGAGACTATATACCTCAGGGGCCTAGGGTAAATCCAAATACTAATACTCTAAAATAGATAGATAGATATAGATAGATAGATAGATAGATAGATAGATAGATAGATAGATATAGACAGACAGAGATAAAAATAGCAATAAAATTATTCCAATGATATCCTGCTATACTCATAGAACAGTGCCTTGCTTAGCCATCATAAGAGAAGCTTTCTTTTGTAGCAGTTGAGAACAAATGAAGAGACCCACAGCCAGACATTATGCAGAGAGTTAGAGATCTTGGATTTAGCCCTAAATCGGATGTCTCTATCAAATCCTTCCCCTCAGGGCTCAGGTAACCCCATTGAAGAGGAAGCAGTAATAATATAAAGACCAGAGGAGATTCAGGAAACTAAGAAGTCAAGGCCCTCTAACTTGATATATTAAGGCAAAGAGACTGAGATTGCATGCACAAGGCCTACATGGGTCTGCACCAGATAGGGTCCTGGAGCTGAAGAAGTGGACACAAGCCCCCAACTCTGACCCAGAAATTAAAATTGTATCTAATTATTTTTATTTTTATTTTATTTTAAGTGTATATTATTTTCTTCTCTCCTTTTACATTACAAGTCCTTTGCATATATATTTATGGCACCCAATTTAGTGATTTATGGTCTTCTTGAGTGTGCAAATGAGTGGGTCTCTGTTTCTTGTATGTGCAAGTGAGTGGGTCTCTGTATCTTGTTCCATCTCTTGGGCTTTGTTCCTTTTGTTTAGTTTGTACAACTCTGAATGTGACAGTTTTTTACTTGATCTTATTATATATTATCTTATTATTATTCCTTGGAAGCCTGTTTGTTTTCTAATGATAGAAAAAAAATGGAATGGAACCAGATGGGATGGGAGGAGGGGAGGACCTGGGAGGAGTAAAGAGTGGGGAACATCATAATCAGCATACATATGTGAGAAAATAAAACTACTTTCAATTAAAGGAAAAAAATTATTTTAATAAAACTTTATTGGCCTCATAATTCGTTCAGAGAAATAAAAACTAAATCCACAATACAAGTACTGCCAAGAGAATGTCTCATTTGTACAGTAGATATTGGGGCTGGAGGAGGTTCTAAGAACAGCCGGAATCTTGTAAACTGGTCAGGGGATCATTTATTTGCCCAACTGATTTGGGAAGCTTACAGAGTTTACTGAAGCTGAGTACACCATGCTTTACTACACAGCAGTGCATTTTCAGTACATACTCTTATAAATACAGCATAAATGTGCTCCAAGAGACAAACACAGCATAATTTATAGCATAATTACTTATAATAGTCAACAGCTCAAAATAACACAATTATAAACAAATAATTGATGATTATTCTTAAAGTAGAATATTTTATATTACAACAAGAATGAGCTGATTTTTGTAATAACATTCATTAGTCTCACAATTGGAATATCTAACAAGTAGTTCACACAATGTACCAACATATATGTACATATATGTATTTATGTATATATACATATATATGTATGTGTGTGCATTTATGTATATATTATTATATGGATATGAAATATTCATACAGGCTCATAAGTTTGAGCACTTGGACCTCGCTTAGTTGTGCTGTTTTGGGGATGATGTCAAACCTTTATAAGAGGAAGTGGCCTTGAAATTTGCAGCCTCCACCCAATTCCCATTCTTCAATTCTGAGGGCTCTGGATTTTCTGAGAGCAGTATAGGACAAGGAGAATGGGAGCTTGGAAGCCAAGGCTACCTGTCGGCTGACTTGTACTCTGGACTTTAGTGTTCTCATTTCAAAAGAATAGCTCAAGTCATTTTTATGTTCAGTTGTCTTGTATAAGGAAAATGTGTCCCTAATTATGAGAATTCAAATATATAGCATCTTATTGATAAAATAACATTGAAAAACTGAAAATCTTGGTGTCTTTAATAGGCTAATATGAACTCTTTGAATGAAGGAGTTATCTCTAAGAGGCAAACCTAGATTTATTAATAAATGGAAAATTGACTTTAATGAAAATTATTGTTATATTTTAAGACAACTCATATTTAGAAACCTAGAGTTTTAGAAAGAAGCTTAATTGGAAAATGAAAAATAATATATGTTTCCTGAATGTGTGGAACATGCACAATAAATGTTGACTCAGCGAGTGAATGAATGATACGTGGTATGATCAAAGTCTTTGAATCTTGGATCACATTTACCGTCTTTTACAGACATCAGTCCCATATTCTGGAAGAACAGCTTTTCCTCTGTGATTTTCTATGTAGGTGATACCATGCTGTCATTCATGGAGGAGAAAGCACTTGTGTGAGCACAAATGGATCACAGGTTTCTGCAACCCTAACAGAGTCCTTCAAAGAAAAGGTGGTAAGCATGCAAAGAAAATGATTAGAGAAGTGCACTTCTAAACCAGGTTTGAAAAAAAATTCTCTTTATCTTAGCACCTCTTCCTTTAAGTTATTATATATATATATATCTTAGTGGTTTCTTTAAACTTCAATGTCACCCTTTTAAGGTAACATAACCGATAGGATACAATATTTTACTGTATATTAGCACTTCCTTACTTAATCACCAACAGTGAAAGGAACAAACCACAAACATGGACATGAGTTTAAGAAGGGCTGTTTTGTCTTATGTGCTTTCAGTACATCATCCATTTGCCTCTAGCTAGTTCTCCAATAAACACTCTTGTTAACCACCAACCATTCTTTGCTGGTTATTACCCTTTTTGTCACATAGACTCAATCTATAGCTATCTGAGAAGATGGAATATCAACTGAGAAAATGCCTTCATCAGATTGGGCTGTAAGCTTGTCTGAAGGGACATTTTCTTGATTAATGTTTGATGTGGGAGGGCCCAGCCCAATACTGGGCAGATGGCCCTAAATTGTATATAAAAGCCGCTTAAATAAGCCATGGGAAGCAAGCCAGCTTCCCTCCATGTTCTCTGCTTCAGTTCTTGCCTTGGCTTCTGTCTAAAATGGACTGTGATGGGAATGTTTAAACCAATTAAACCCTCTCTTTCTTTACTATATTAGTCAGGGTTCATTAAAGGAAACTGATATAGCAAATATATATAATGAATATATATGAATTATTAGAATATATAGTGAATTATTATAGTGGCCTACAGGCTGCAGTCTGGCTAGTCCCACAATGCTGTCTTCTCATAGAAAGATGAAGAATCTGGTTCATCCTTAAAGATTGGAAGTCTCAACTGGTCTTCAGTCTATGTCAGGATCCTGAAGAACTGGGTTCAAACTCCAATGAGAGAATACCTCTGCTGTAGAACAGATGAACTTGCCATCAAGAGTGAGGGCAAGCAGGCAAAAAGCAAAAACTTGCTTCTTCCATTTTCTTTTAGTGTGGGTTGCCACCAGAAAGCACAGCCAAGATTCAGGGTGGATCTTCTCACCTCAAATAACCTAAGCATGAAAATCCTTCTGAGGTATGCCAAGAAGTTTGGGTCTTGGTTTATTCTATGGAAAGCAGAGTTGACCACTCATATTAGCCATCACACTTCCCAAGTTCCTATTGGTCATTGTAATTATCACAATAGTAGAAAGCAAATCAGGACACCTTAGAAGCCTCTTACTTTTTATCTAAGTAAAGTCTTCATGCCTTAGAATTACATGTATGAATCTTACAAGAAAGTTCATAGTGTGTCTGAGAACACACACAGGCACCTGTGCATATTCCACAAACTGCATGGGAAAGTCGGAGAGTAATTAGTGGATATTCTTTCTATCTTTCAACCATGTGGGTCATGAGTATGAATCTCAGCTCCTCAGCCTTGAAGGCAGGCCCCTCTAACACTTAGTCCTCTTGCCAGCTCAGGCTAATTAATAACATCATGTTAGGAGCTAGTACTTCATATGTTATTTTAAAAGATTACCACTTATTTAATTAAAGTGGCTTTAAATCAATAATAATATATACTTGATCCAAATAGCATACTTAAAAAATATACAGCATTCATTGTTTCGATCTATTCAATGGAGAAAGCACTAACACTTAGTCAAATTATTAACCCATTGGGGTGAGATGGTGAAACTTATCATCTAGCTTGTAAAAAAAAAAAAGGTGTGTGGGGAATCTTAAACTTTTGTCAGTGTGTAGTGACAAAGATTGCAAAAATAAGAGGGAGGCAAATTATAGGAGATGAGAAAGCCCTTCAATTACATCCTAGAAGCTAGAGGACTGCTGCTCTCACTTTCCTGGTTATGGTTATACATCATTGATGATGATCATTTAGATTAATCTAATTTTTTAAAATTTTTCTTTGAGCTTACAATGTAATTATAGTATTTCTCCTTTCCCTTTCCTTCTCCCACACTCTCCCACGTGCCCTCTTGTCCTCTTGAAAGTTAATGCTATTTTTTTTAATTATTGTTACACACACATTAAATACATAAATACCACCTTCTCAGTCTGTATAATAATGATAACTGTGTGTATATGTTTTCAGGTCTCATTATATGGTATTGGGTAACCAAGTAGTGTGCTCTTCCCTGGGAAAGATTATTTCTCTCACCTCAAAATTCCATAATTAGCCTGTAGTTCTTCCTCTAGGATCAAAGCCTCTTGAGCTTTCCTCTTTTAATGTTAGCATGTCTATTGTTGCCCTCTTTGTTTGCAAAATATTAAATCAACCATGTTGGTGAGACTTCATACATGTGACTTTTCTAGGAGATACAGTCTCACAACAAATTCACTAATCCTTTGGTTCATACTATCTTTCCAACCCTTCTTCCACAATGATCACTGAGCCTTACATGCAGAATTTGCATGGTGGATGTAGCCATTGGGAGTTAACTCTAAATTCTACAATTTGTTCAGTTATAATTCTCTGCAATGGTCTCCATCTGTTTCAAAGATAATTTACTTGATGAGATGTAAGAACTCCATTTATATGTGGGTATAATGACAAATGTTTAGAATGTAATTAGAGATTATACTGGTTTAGCCAAGTAGTAGTTGTAGATTCTTCTCCAAGACCCATAACTTCACTAGCCCTGGCTAGGTTTCCAGTCCTATGCATGACTTCCCTATTGTTCAGGGAGTCTTAAGTCTAATTAGAGAGACTTTGGTTTCCTTCAAAGTATTCATGTCATTATTGGACTGTTAGTGTTATATTTCCACACACAGGTATTGTAGCTGGGTAGGACTTTAGTTACTTTCAATCCAACTGTTTGGAAACTTGCAAGGTACTGTTTAATTCCATGAAAGTCAATCCTCAGGGAGAGGACATTTAGGTCATTTCCAGTTCAGGTTCCTCTGGGCTCTGTGTCTGAAGAATCTGTTGCCAGTAAGAGACTTACCTTCCACTTCTGCAGGGAAACCAAGGGCAATAGCAACAGTCTATAATGCTTTGGGAGTCTCTTGAACAATCCTTATCAATAACTCAAAAGAAATATTCTCATGCCTGGGGTTGGGAGATTTTGTTAGATGGTCTTTGACTTTTCTTTTTTTTTTTTTTTTTTTTTTTTTTTTTTTTTCGAGACAGGGTTTCTCTGTGTAGCTTTGCGCCTTTCCTGGAGCTCACTTGGTAGCCCAGGCTGGCCTCGAACTCACAGAGATCCACCTGGCTCTGCCTCCCGAGTGCTGGGATTAAAGGCATGCGCCACCAACGCCCGGCGGTCTTTGGGTCTTTGACTTTTCAAAGAAGCATTATCAGCATATATGGGGAATTTTCATTTAAACTATATATGGCTATTTACACAATGACTAATATTCATTACAGGTGTATTTAGGTAGATAATGAATTGTATGATTCCTTATGACCTTTTCAGATATCTTTATTGTTATTTTATCCTCCTCTTTCTGTATTTATCTCCCTCCCTCTTCCCTTATTTGACCTTCCCAGCCTGTTTTCCCATTTTCCCAATCAGATTGCTTGTGCCCTGCTATTCGCCCTTCTATTGCCCATCTGAAAGTGTTCATTCTTATCTTTTCTGGCTGATGCAATTACTCCAGGATATGTAATCACATCTGAAGATCTAGAGTGTGGAATTCCAGATTAAAGGTAACCATGTCCTTATGGGTCTGAGTACCTTATTAATATGATTGTTACTAGTTCCATCCATTCACCTGACATTTTCATTTTTCTTTAGAGCTGAATAGTGTTCCATAATATATATGTACCACATTTTAATTACAAATCTTTCAACTGAAGCAAATTTAGGTTTTTTAAATTTCCTAGCTATTGTGAAGAGAACAGACGTGAACAAGGCTGAGCAACTATATGGAGTGAGATGTCAAGTCTTTTTGGCATATGACAATGGGTGGTATAGCTGAGCCTATATGATAGATTTATTTTTAGCTTTTTAAGGGTTCTCCATACTGATTTCCATAATGGCTGGAACAGTTTAAATTCTTCCAGCAATGAAGGAGATGTCTCTTTTTCCACATTCCCTCCAGCATCTGTTGCATGTTGTTTTGTTGATTTTGCAATTATGGCATGGGTAAGACAAAATCTAAGTTGTTTTATTTGCATTTTCTAATCGTAATTTCTAAGGATGATGAACATTTTTAAGACATTTATTAGCCAATTTTTCTGCCTTTGAGAATTCTATGTTCGGATCTCAATCCCATTATTTGAGAGGATCTTTTTCTTTTTTTTCTGACTTTTTGCTATTTGAGTTCTTTATCTATTTTCTATTAATCCTCTCAGGGGTACAAATTTCTCTCCCATTCTGTGAGATTCATCTTCACATTGATTATTCCCTTAGTTATGCAGAAGCTTTTCAGTTGTATGAAGTCCCACTTGTCAATATCTGTCTTTTATTCTTGGGCAAGTGGGGTCTTACTTAAGAGTTCCTTTCCTACCTCTTTATCATGTATAACAACGTCTCTGTTTTCTTCTGTCAGTTTCAGTGTTCCAGGTTTCACATTTATGTTTTAATTGCATTTGCAGTTGATTTTTGTGCAAGGTAATAAATAGACCCAATAATAACATGGGTCTCATTTCATTCTTCTGCATGTGGACATACAGTTTTCCTACCACAAGTGGTTGAAGATGCTTTCTTTTCTCCAGTTTATTATTTTTTGGAATCTTTATCAAATATTAAATTACTGAATTTACTTGTACTCACGTTGGGGTCTTCAATTTTGTTTTGTTGGTTTATAGGTTTATTTTTGTTCTGGTACCATATTATTTTTAATCAGTATGGCACCGTTGTATATCTTGAGATCTGGAATAGTTATCCTTCTGGCATCACTCTTTTGCTCAAGATAGCTTTGGCTACTTGGTGTCTTTTGTGATTCTGCATAAATTTTAGGATAATTTTTACATGCCTCTGAGAAATGAGATAGGGATTTTTATTATAATTGCATTGCTTTTGGTAAGATGATAATTTTATTGTCTTACCCTTATCTACATATTTTGCTTTTTTCCAAGATGTTTTTTTTTTTCTTTAAGGCTACTGTAAATAGGAGTGTGTCCACAATCTGTTTCTCTCTGTGTTTGTTTTTGGTATAGAGAAGGTATTTATTTGTGAAAGTTTGTTCTGTATCCTACCAAATTACTGAATTTGTTCATCATTTTTAGTAGTTTCTGGTAAAATTCTATTTATCTCTTATGTGTAATATCATGTCATCTACACACGGAGATAGTTTGTTTTATTATTATGCTATTTTTCATTTTAATTTCCTTTTCTTGTCTCTTGATTCAAGTAGTGCTTTATGAACAATATTGAAAAGGAATGGGGATAGTGAACATTCCCGTCTTGCCCCTGACTCCCGTGGAATTACTTTTATCTTTTCTCCATTTAAAATGTTGGCTGTGGGTTTCTAATATAGGGATTTTATTATGTTATGATATGCACCTCTCTTCCTACATTCTCTAGGACTTTCATCATGAAGACATTTTGGATTTTGTCAAAGGCTTTTTCTGCAACTATTGATATAAATATATGATTTTTGCCTTTAAATCCATTTATGTGATTTATTACATTGATTTAATCTGTAAGATTCCTCTTCTGGCCCAGATACCACATCCAGCAGTTTAAATAAAAAAAAAAAGTTTCATTACAACACTTGCTCAATCAAGCTCTCAAGCAAAAGCAGCATGCAGAATTAAAATTTAATTGCATAATTGTTCTGAAATGGAAGTATAAATATGACATGGGAACCAAGGGGATTAAAATTAGTAGTGGAGATGTACGAGTTTTAACAAGTAGAGAACGTTAGAAGTGTCTGTATGGTAAATATATCACCATGTATAGAAGACAAAACATTATATTATAGACTATGAGAATGTGTTATTCACTTGGGGTATTATTGGAAAGGTCAAAGAGGTACATGTGGTTGATGATTGGCCAACACCTTTATGATAAAGGTAGTACACCTTTAGCCTGGAAGTGTTGCTTACTGTAAAGACACACATATTTAATGCTAAGGCAGGGAGACTGTGACATAGATTAAAGGAAAGATTAAGAGTTTTTTTTGGAGGAGTTGATGAATCATACATACAGTTTGGAAAACAACTAGAGGCAAAATAGGAGATGTGTTGAAAGCAAGATGGAATTGTTATCTTAAGATATGCCTCCTTCATTCCTGGTAGGACTGCAAATTTGTACAACTACTATGAAAATCAGTATTTCAGTTCCTCAAAAATTTAGAAATCTTTCTATCTTGAGTCCAACTGCTTCGCTCTTGGGATATACCCAAAGATGCTCTATCCTACCACAAGGAAAGTTACTCAACCATCTTCATTGCAGATTTATTTATTGTAGTCCCAAACTGGAAATAACCTAGATGTATCTCAACAGAAAAATGGATAAAGAAAATGTGGTAAGTTCACACAACGCAGTATTACCCTGCTGTTAAAAGAATGACATCTTGAAATTTGCAGTCAAATGGATGTAATTAAAACAAAACCATCCTGAGTAAGGTAATCCAGAACAAGAAAGACAAATATGATACATATTATCCCATAAGTAGATATTATAGGTTAGCCATTAAATAAATGATGACCGAGCTGTAATCTGTAGAACCAGAAAGGTTAGGAAAAAAGCTTCCTGGCTATAGGAAATAGAATAGACTATAGGCAGACTGGGGGCAGGTGAGGAGTAGGGATCAGGGGATGGAATGGAGGAAGAAAAGGCATTGGGGATATTGGGGGTTATGGAAACCTAGTGCAGAGGAAACTTCTTGGAGTCTCTAAAAGTGATCCTAATGAGGACTCCTAGTAAAGGGGGATATGGAGTTTCCACTGGGCATCTCTTGTAGCCAGGCAAGGCTTCCAGTGGTGGGACTGGGTTGCATTCAATTATGTTGCTGGCCAAGGGGGTCTCATGGAAACCCCCCCAAACAATCTCAGCTTTTGCTAAGACAAAAGTTGTTCTCTGCAAACTGACAGCAGGGAAGGGCCCATCTCCAAGGACAACACCCACACAACTCATTGAATACTGAAGAAGCCAAGCTGGGGCTTACATGGAGCCTTTGCCCCTATATTCTAGTCTCTTTCATGAGGGAATGTACTTGGTAGGGTGCCAAGAGAGAAATGGGGACACCAAACCAGTCACACATCCTTTGACCTACAATCTGTCCTGCCTGCAAAACATTCTGACTTGACTCACGACCTACTCCACGAGAAGGAACTCATACCTAACACTGCTAGGCTAGCCAAGAACTGGAAAAATAGATTGCCCAGGAACCTCATGGGAACAGATGCAGAGACCCACAGCCAGACATGACACACAGAGAGAATCTAAATAAGAGATTTTCATCAAATCCCTGCCCTCAAGCTCAGGAAATCCTGTGGAAGAGAAGGCAGGAAGACTGTAAGAGTCAGAGGCGGGGAGAGGACAGCAGGAGAGCAGGGCCTTTTGAAGCAAGAAAGCAAGGCACATATGAGCTTGCAGAGATTGAAGCAGCAAGCACAGAGCTCACCTGAGTCTAAACCAAGTCCTCTGCATATACACTATAGCTTAGTGTTTTTACGGGACTCCTGACTGAAAATGAGTGGGTGTCTGACTCTCGTACCTGCTCTTGTGACTTCTTTCCTCCTGTTGGGTTGCAGCGTTCAAATTTAATGTGATGGTTTTGCTTCATCTTACTGTATTTTACTTTGCTTTTAGTTGTTGTCTCTTGGAAGCCTGTTCTTATCTGGCAAGAGATGGAGAGCAAGGCGAGGAGTACCTGGTAAGAGAGGAGGGAGAAGAACCTGTAACCAGGGCATATTGTATTAGAAAAGAAGCTATTTTTCAATAAAAGGAAAAAAAGGAACAAAAAGATATGCCAAGCACTATGGTATGAAGACATAATACCTAAATACTTTTTTTAAATTCTTGGAATTAAAAGGATTCTTATTCTCAATATCATCCAGAGCTTCAAAGGCCTACTAATAATGGTACACACCAAAAAACAAAGAAACAAACAAACAAACAAAAAAAAACACTATAACCCAGAAGGGTGCACATTGTGGTGAGTAAAATAATTTATTCTGGTTAGATATATACTTAACTTCTGTTTATGTGTGTTTAACTGTCCTTGTGTAGGTTCTTATACATAAAATGGGACAGACAAGTTGTCCCTTCTCTATATGGCGGTTTTGTGAACTTCAAATATCACTAAAGGTGAAGTACTTAGATAATTACCTAGTACTTGCCATGGGACCTTATCTACTTTCTGTAGCTATTAATAACTATCTCTCTTGAAGTTGACCTCTCAGGTAACTTATTCACAGTTTTAGATATTTCCATTTATTGTGTTGGCCTTGTTGATTCTGATCCTCTGGTGATGAAAACATCATTATAGTAAGAAGATGTGAAAAAGGTGGCAATTCCCCTCATAAAGAAATGAAACAGAAAAAAAAAGAAGAGAGAGAAAGAAGAGAGAGAGAGAGAGAGAGAGAGAGAAGGGACCAGGGAACAGGTGCAACCTTCAAAGGCATGGTAACATTGACCTAATTCCCCAATCAGGTTCCACATGTTAAAATTTCTAAAATCATCCAGAATAGATTTACATGCTACCTATAGCAGTGATTTAGTAATATAGCCATATTTTTCCAGGTAAAACCGGTTTCTTTCCTGAGAAAATTGTGTCCTTTACCCTAGGGAACACTTGGTAATACCAAGAGGCTTTGGACTCTCTTTTTACCCAAGTGCAATAATAAAGGTTTACAGGATGTGACTGTGTTCTGGTGGATAGAGGCCAACGTTGCTTCTGAACCACCTGAACAATACACGGAGCTGTCTTCACAACAAGAAATTATCTGTCTTAGGCTGGGCCGTGGTGGCGTACGCCTTTAATCCCAGCACTCAGGAGGCAGAGCTAGGCAGATCTCTGCGAGTTCGAAGCCAGCCTGGGCTACCAAGTGAATCCTAGGAAAGGCGCAAAGCTACACAGAGGAAACCCTGTCTCGAAAAAAACAAAAAAAAAAAAAAAAAAAGAAAAGAAAAGAAATTATCTGTCTTTCAATTTTGTAAATCCCAATTGTGGAATTCTGAACTAGGAAGATATCTCTTTCTACCTGAGTGACTCTAGCAAAATTTTAATTAGCTTGAAAACAACAAGCAGATTCCTTTAATAAAGTTAAATCCAGATACAGTGTTGGACAAAACCGTAGAAGATTCCATGAGATAGTGGCCAGTCATGGTCCTCTGCGGTAAGGAACTACGTATTTTTATATGGGTGTTAGAAGCGCACAGTCTCCATGGAATCTGAGGACCTGAACTTAGTTGCATAAAAGCCAAGAATAATGCAGCAGGTTAGAATATGCCTAGGAAAATAATGTTCAGCCACATGGAAAACTGTTACTTTGTTTTCCCTACTGTCTCTGACATAAGACCAACACTAGGTGCTTCCTTAAAGGTCCCTCAAGAGAACCACCTTTCTTGTTAAAGTTGATTCCTCCTGGGGGCCACCACTTGTATATATTCACTTCTATCTCAGGTTTAACCAGAGAGCACATGATATATAGAACAGGAAACAATAAACGAGCCTTAGAAATTAGATTTTAAGTGAATCCAGTGAAAGTACTCTTGAGAAACCTGACTAAATGGTAGAAACTTGTCTAATTTTCAGTATATCTTCAGAGGCTATGTGGTACTGGCAGCACATGATGGGACAATAAGCTATCTCATCAGTTAAAGGAATTTGTTGCCAACCTGATAGCCTCAACCTGATTCCTGGGAGTCACATATTAGAGAGACCCTACTCCTTCAAGTTGTCTTCTAACCACTGAGTGTATGCCAGTTTCAACCTTTGACACTAGCACGCAGGTTCCAAAAAAAGGAACACCTGCACACAATGGAAGTACTTTTTCAGAAATAAAATTTAGATAAAATGAAGATGACAAGATGCAAATTTTAGTTTTAGGGATCATTGACAAGTGGTCGAATGTATTCATGAACTAAGGGAGCCCACTCAATGGATGACATTATAGTTAGAGTCAACAAAAAATAATTAAAACTGTAAAGTGCTTATGTGACAAAGCAGCTGAATGTAATATCCATAATTAGCTTCACAAATGTGTCAAGATGTGTCTTGTTGACACATGAGGAAAGGAATCAAGAAAGGGTGAAATACTGACATAATGTGGAGGTGGCACTGTGGACATTTGGAGAGTTCATACAAGTTTGCTGCTAATTTTCTGATAAAACAGGCAGCTGAAAGCCTGCCAAGAATAAATATGCAAGGTGGGGGCAGAGGGCTTAAACAGTATGGGTGAGATTTGCAACAGTCACTAAGGAAAATTAAGAAGGTTGATGATTAGTAGTAAGCAAAAAGATTGCCAAACATAACTGAGGGGGTCAGCTGAGGTTGAAAATTAAATTTTCAGTGGAGAAAATATGCTTAGTTGCATGGCTGTCCTTTAGAAACACTAGAAGCAAAAGCTGAGAAAATGGATGCTTAGATTGAAGACTGGCGTGACAGAGAGGTTGATGGTAAAGAGTGTAACAGATGAGAAGGTGTAGGTGAGGGTGTACTTAAAATTAGGGATTGAGGGCTCAAGTATGTACAAGAAGGAAAGGTGTATCAGAAGAAACTGATAGAGTAAGAGAACAAAGAGGAGTTGAGGGAGTGTAGGTGTCAACACACTGAAGTTTTGATTGGGAGTTAAGGGACTGAGAGATGTTAGATGCTGACCAGGTAGAAAATTCCAGTGCTCCAGTTTCTTGGGCAAAGCATTAATCAACATCAAGAAGCCTTTACTAAATGGGAAATGAGCACAATGTCCATGTTTCTAGGTCAGGAATTTGACTACTATTCCTCACCTTAAAGAAAAAAAAGTAGATGAAATTCAGGGTAGGAAAAAGGAATGGTTTATTAAATAAAATTCAAAATTTGATGAAAAATCCTTATGAATTTCTTACTTCTTGTGTTTAGAAGGTGAGAACTTCATATATCTGCCTGCTGACCACCTGCCTTTGTTGTAATTTTTCAGTTCCAAAATGCCATGTGTTCTATTTTCAACAATTCATTAGACTTACTGTAGGATTTCCATATATTGTTAGATGTAGTGTTTTAACTTTCACTAAAATACATGGGAACTTGAAAATCGCATGGTTTTCTAAGATTAATGTGTATTTCTTGGTTCCTATAATTTTGGATATACTATATCATAGCCAATTTTCTCAAGCACCTGGTGTCTTTTTGTAAATTTGGTGATTCTAAATTTCAAATATTTGCTGTAGTTGAACAGATTTAAAATGTGATTTACTAGGAAACTATACAAAGTAGAAAATAGAAAAAAAAAGGAATTACCCTAATAAATAGTACTTGGCTTGAAATAAAGTTATCAAAAAGATTAATTCTACTTCTTAAATCTTATAATTCTCTACCATGCTGAGAATTTTAGGACTCATTATCATGAGAGTAGAACGTTATTGGAACATTCAAATTCTGATACAACTTTATATTTCAGATTGAAATTGTCTTATACAGACTGTCTCCATTTGTAGAATAAACCTAGTTATCCTGTGGCCACTACTGCTATGGACAGAATTTCAATCTGCATATCTCACCTGAAAATGTAACCAACCCTGGGAAAGAAAAGTTGGATTGTGTTGAAACTGCACCTTTAATCTTCATATATTTCTGTTCTGAGAAATTTGTGAGGCACTTTGGATGATTTGAGAAAGTCCAAGTGTACAGAAAGCTTCTCAATGGAGGAAACTGATGAGAAACAGAAATGAAAATACTATGTACTGTATAAAAGAAAACTGAAATGAGCAAGTTCATGATACATAAATAACAGCTCTTGGGTAAGGACACATAAAAGAAGGGAATTATTCATTGTCTCAGAAGACACTAGCACAAAGTAATGAAGAATGCAAAATGTAACCTAGATGTCAGGAACACAGTATGAAAGGTAGCCTATTTCTGTTTGGCCAGTGCAAATACAATATTCCAACACTGTAGTTATTTCCTAAGAGGTTAGATAGTCCCCGGGTAGACATGTATTTTTAAAAATTAATATATATCTTAATGAAAAACACTTTGACCTGAAAATTACCCAAGACAATCAATACTTACAAGTGACAAAATAAACAAAGCAACACCTTCTCCAACTAAACACCTTGAATAAGTGGAAAAATTGAAAGACTTTTTCAGAGTTATTGCAAACATTTTAATTGTTCCCCAAGCATGCTATATTTTGTCACTAAAACTAAGTGCAAACTATTTAGAAGACATGCAAAGAACAGCATTAGACTACATAACGTAAAATAAAGTTTATTTTCCTTAGAATGGGTATATTTGCTGCCTCCCTCCCCAAAAACCATCTAAGGAAGCATTAGAAGGTAGAAATTAGAGCTCTGATATCAGGGGAAATTTAGAGTCAGAAAAAACTTAAGTCTCAAGTAGATCCCATATGATCTTGGACTTCTGTGTATTTTGGTACTTTCTTTTTTAAAGTATAGAGACACAAAATAGAACGAGTATGACTAGTGAATTTCAGACAACGTATGGAAAATATTTGGCAGAGAAGCTGAGAGTTTTCAATGAATTTCCATCTCCAGAGTAAGTGCTCTGAGAAACGGTAGAGCAAAGAGAACTGACACCAGTGACACACACATGGAAATGTCAGTGGAGTCAGCTATAAACATATTTAGGAAATGTGCACACATATGTGGAACAATAAGGAAAAAATTGAAAGAGAGCAAGTCTACACATATACATAAAAAAAAAAAAATTCCAAAGGAGCCGTGTTGGGTAAATGAGACGGTTTAGCCAGAGAAATCAAATAATTGTAAGACTAAGAAATTAGATAATTATAAGATATACATTAAAATATGTCTACTTGAAGAATGTTTTCTGAAGGTAGAGATGTCTAGCAGACTTGCTGTTGCATAAAAAGGAAAATGTTACAGCCTGCATCACACAAAGGCAAGTCTCAGTGAAATTGGTGCCTTAGGCCAGGATAACACATTCTCCACATTTATGGAGACAAATGTTTTAGTCAAATTTCTATATTCATGGGAGCATACTCCTTACTTAAACCAAGTTTCATGATTTCATGGATTAAACACAAATTAAAGAATTAAAAATATTTGTTTAGTAGACATATATCAAAGAGTATGTAAATTCAGTTAAATTATTACCATCGCTCTGGATTCAATTATAAAAAACTGTATATAAGAACTTGAAACAAAGAAGAAAATATGTAAGAAAGAGTTAAGTAAAAAAAAAAGTAGAAAAACCCATAATTATATGTTCATGATTATGTCATAGGGAGAATGCCTAAGCCAGACAAGAGATTTGTCTGTGATTTGTATCACAAAAGAAAAAGGGTGGAAAAGTCAAGAAAGACTGAAGTTTATGCTTTTACCTCTTTCTCTCATAGATAGATAGATAGATAGATAGATAGATAGATAGATAGATAGATGGATAGATAGAGCTCTAATTTTGAACTCCTACATGACTCCAGTGACCCACTTGCCTCAGCTTTCTGAGCATCTGAAACTACAAACGCATGCCACTGCTCGCAGCTTCATATTTATATTTAGCAACAAAGGAACTAAATACAAGTCTCTTGAAAAATCAAAAAATAGGATAAAAAAATAGGCAAAATTGGGCATATGACATGACAAATTATTCACACTCTTGGAAACAACATACTTAAGAAATATATAAAGAGATGTACTGAATTACAAGGACAGAGAAATAGCACTATTTAGCATATGGGACAATAACTGGAAATTGGGTAATGGCAAATATTATCAGAGACACAAAGGACCCAAGTAAGACACCCAGAGGAATGCTACCCAACTGCTCTCTGTTGTAGCAAATGCACAAAGTCCATGTTAAGTGTTGGAAAGCCCTGTGCTATGCTGTGAACGTCTACTTCTTGGGAAATATCTAAGAGGATTGCTGAGGCAACAATCTTAGGGGACAGTTTTCCAGTGTAGAGTTTCATATGTTTTTAAAAGAAGTACACAATATTGGAATTGTAAATATTATAAGACCGCAAAAACTAGACATAGCATAAAAGTGCTAAAAATGGTTTTGACTCTATAGAATCTATGCTGAACCATTGTTGCATATTTTGCTGCCTGTCAGTGACATATTATCTCTGTTGGTGACTTCCACTTGTTCCTCTATCCTTAGCAACTGATCTATTAACTGGAGTGATGTAGATGGAAACAAATGTCTTATTAAATAAGAAACACAGAACCAATGCAAAGAAGAAAGCCAAGAGGTCAGAGCTAAGAGCTAAAACCTTACCCTTCTTCCTGTGGTGGTCCTACCTTTCCGAACGAGAGCTACTTCCTGTGTGTCTGTCTTTTTATAGTGTTTCTGTTCTGCCTTCTCATTGGTTGTAAACCCAACGACATGACCGCCTCATCATGGCCTGTCTGTATAGACCTCCAGGTTTTCTATGATTGGTATTGAGATTAAAGGCATGTGTATCCAATACTAGCTGTATCCTGAACACACAGAGACTTACCTAGCTCTGCCTACCAAGTGCTGGGATTACAAGCTTACGACACCACTGCCCTGCTTTCCTATGGTTTGCTAATAGCTCTGACCCCTGGGCAACTTTATTTATTAACATACAAATAGCATTTTAATACAAATAAAATATCACCATATTTCCCCTTTTCTATTTTAATAAAAAGAAAAAAGGAAAAAGCTTATAACTAACATAAGAAAAACTATATACAAAAGTACAATAACTATATACAATATATACAAGTAATAAATACCTAAACAACGTCTAGTTCATTTGTATTTGACAAATTCAGAGAAAATAATTCCATTATCTGTCCTATTGTATGTAATTCACTTTCTGTCCTAATTAATCTTCAACTATAACTAATTAATCTTCAACTCCCTCAGAGACCCAAGAAGGAAATAATATTAGCTAACAAGAATAAAAACAGGAAGTACATGCAAGCAACTTCCAAAAAATTGTGAGTTGACAGAAACAGTCAGCTGCTTGGACAGTCATCTGTGGTTTCTCCACAGTGTTGGGGCATCATCTTCAGCCTATAGGCTTAGCGTATCTGACAGACTCATTTGTGAAGTAGGATGTACACAAGGTCAACAGTTCAACTTCACATTGGGTGTGAGCAGTCTATATACCAGAAACACCTGAATTCCACTAGTGTCATGTCATGATTCAGGATTTTAAAGTCCGGAAATTGTTGATAGTTTTTTAATTCAGCTGTCCATTCTTCTTGGCTATGTGTGTATGTAGCTTCATCTCAACATCTTGCTCTTCTCCACATCCCTCTATTAAATGCCATTCTACTATTGAGAGGCATGAGCTTAATTACTCTTCAAGAATAACTGTTTCAGCTGTTGTCCCATTGCACATTAGAAGCCATTGGCCCACTGCCTATTAAGCTACCTTCAAAGAAAAGGGCACTGTACCTTTTCCAGATTGCGAAGGCCACTTCAGGAATGGTGCCATATTGTCCTGGCCTCAGAAGATGCCTTTTGATAAAGCCATAACCACACTTGTTTTGGCAAGAATCAGTAGTCCTTTGTTTCATGTCCTGTCTGTCTTGTTTGTCAGCAGTTGATTTGAGGATACTTTGTTGTCCAGTGCCTAACTTTTGCCACAGTGAAAGTTAACTCCATATGCAGTTTCTTCAATGCTCATATTTTCTCTGAAGTAGATTGGTACTGCCAGGAGATGACGTGTCTCATAGTCAAGACAAAAAAGAAAAATTTTCTAAGTTATTACAACATTTTAAATGACATATTCTGTATATCTCTGAAGGGTTTGAAGATAACCTGTCTATCTAAAATATATCTATTCAATCTTGAAAACATACCTAATATGACTACAAGTTCTATTATAATGTCTAACTACTAACTTTCATTTCTTTATATCCTAATAGTTGGTAATAAAACATTCAAGGATCAGAAAATTGCATTACATTGTTAAATGAATGGTATAAGTACAATTAAAAATATACATATAGCATTTTCTAACAATATCGATTTCAATACATATAATTTGTATAAAATATAAAACAATCCAGTCCAATGTATTTACATTTTTCTTTTCTTTGTTTTCTTTAAACAAGAACCTTAAATCTAATCTCCTTTGCTTAGCCCTTTTCCTAACCTTTGACAACAACTTGTAACCAACCCCCTAATCCATGAAAATTATCCCAGACCCAAAACCCATTACAAAACCCATTAAAAGACAAAAAAAAAAAAAAAAAAAAAAAACCCCGCCCCCGCCCCTGAAAAGAAAAGTTTTAGGTTAATTGTCAAATTCTAGGAAAGGTAACTATATCCTTCGTTATCCAGTCTGTGTATAATGCCAAAGTTCAGGGTTTATCTCAAATCTTTATTCAAGTAGTCTTTGCGACTGGATCATCTCAGCTAGCTCTCTCAAAATTGCTCTGAGCACTTTGTAGTTCAAAGCTGATCTGTAGAGGATGTTTGTCAGCTTAGTGATGATATTATTGTCCATGTGGAATTGTTGTTGTTGTGGGGCCCCATCTTCTTCCTGGAGACTTCAGATGATGTTAGGCCCCGCTGTGAATTCCTGCAGAAAACTGATAAGAGACTCGAACACAAAGACATGTATATGCAGCTAACTGAAGCCTTTTTTCTTTTTAGACTTAGTTAGTACTCTATATGACCATTCATATCTTAACAAAGTTTTAAATGTATATATATCTATATATATATTAATCTTGTAAATTTTGATATAAAATTCATACTTAAGAAAAGTTTAAAGAATCAGAATAGAATCAAAGAGTTGAGATTAGTAATAGAATAGTCCCTTAATTAATTTGGCTTTTCTCCTGTCCCATAACAGAAGATGGCTCTTTTCTTCTGGCATGATACAGGGAGTTTGCATTTTCCTTTTAACAACATGCTTCAGTTTAAAGAAGGAGAGAGCCATTCTCCAACTCCAAAGTTAGCTTTAAATTTTAATTGAACTGGGACTATTAGAAGACCAATAGTGTTAAATCTTTAGAGAAAAGCAGAAACAAACATTTAGGAAGACATAAAATTTTTTAGATGATATACCTTATGCCACTTCATTCTGTTTCTTGGGATAGATGATTTGTCCCTTTTCTTCAGTTGTCTCATTTGTCCAGTGTTCTTCAAATTCCTTAACCTTCATTCTCCTAAAAGACAAAAAACAAAAACCTTTCCCCAAGGTTTTTTGGGGGGATGTTCCTTTTTGGCAAGTTATTAACTGATTAAATGAAAAGGCATGTGTTACTGGTATAAGTTAGTTTAAATTGGATGTTCATGCTAATTGATGAACTATCATCTCCTCTAATTAAGAGGTCTCTCTTGTTCAAATCGAACCTTTATCAATTTTGATGGTACCCACAGCATATCTTCTCCTGTAGAAATAAAAGCAAGACTTCGTCCCCAGTGTAACACATATTCTGGTTTCCATTCTGAGGTTAGCACATCCTTAAAGTATATAGGCTGATTTAATTCTGTAGTCTTTTCTATTATCCAATGTCTCTCTGCAACTGTTGTTACTTTCTCATTGGCATTGAGAAAATTCAAAGTTAATAGAGCATTATGTGGTCTATTTCATGGGGGTTTTGTTACCCCTTTCTGTTTACTTAGCATATCCTTTAGAGTTCTGTTTGATTTTTCTATAACTGCTTGACCTGTAGGATTATGTGGTATACCTGTAATATGCTTTATATTATAATAAGCAAACAACTGTTTCATTTTAACAGAGACATATGATGGAGCATTGTCAGTTTGAATTTGTATAGGTATACCCATGATGGCCATAACTCCTAGCAAATGAGTGATTACAGAATCAGCTTTTTCAGAACTCAAAGCAGTTGCCCATTGAAATCCTGAATAAGTATCGATGGTGTGGTGTACATATTTCAATTTTCCAAATTCTGCAAAGTGAAACACATCCATCTGCCAGATTTCATTCCTCTGAGTACCCTTTGGGTTACATTCTGCTGGTAATGGTGTTTGATTGTAGAAGGAACAAGTAGGACATTTCTTTACTATTTCTTTGGCCAGGTTATAGAAAAATGCTTTTTTAAACCTTTACTATTGACATGATGTTTTTTATGAAATTCTGAGGCCTCCAGCACATTTCCTATCAATAATTTATCAATTTCATCATTGTCTTGTGCTAGAGGGCCTAACAGACCAGTATGGGATCGGGTGTGAGTTATATATAAAAGATGACTCCTTTTCCTGATTGTGTCTTGTAATTGAATGAATAGTGAAGTTAATTCTGAAGCATCAGGGATAAATTCTGCAGTCTCAATATGTAATACTAGTCTTTCAGCATACTGAGAGTCAGTTACTATGTTGAGAGGTTCTGAAAAATCCATTAATACCAACAGAATAGCATACAATTCTGATTTTTTCAACTGAATTATTAGGACTTTGAGCCACTTTACTTAAATTTTTGGATTTATAACCTGCCTTTCCTTGTTTGTTGGCATCTGCATAAAATGTACGAGCTCCAGATATGGGTTTTTTCTGCACAATTTGAGGCAAGATCCAATCAGCTCTCTTTATAAGATCAATTGTATTTGCTGTTAATTTCTTCCAAACAATTACTGCAAGCTTTTTGCCAAGGTTCACTTTCTATACATAATTTTTCAATGTCCTCCTTAGTTAAAGGTACGACAATTTCTGCTGGGTCTATTCCTGCTAATTGACAAAGTCTCAATTTTCCTTTCCAAATCAAGTCAGATTTTTTCCACATAAATTTTTAATTTTTTATTTGGTTTATTTGGTAAAAATATCCATTCCAATATAATATCTTCCCTCTGCATTGATATTCCTGTTGGAGAATGCCTAGAAGGTAAAATAACCAAAATGCAATCCAGCTTTGGATCAATACGATCTATGTGCCCTTCATGTACTTTCTTTTCTACCAAGGCCAATTCTTTCTCAGCTTCAGGTGATAATTCTCTTGGACTATTTAAGTCCTTGTCACCTTCTAACGTTTTGAACAAATTATTGAGTTGATCATTTTTTACCCCAACAATAGTTCTTAAATGAGAAATGTCTCCAAATAATCTGTGGAAGTCATTAAGAGTCTGTAGTCGATCTTTCCTAATTTGCACCTTCTGGGGTCTAATTTTTTGTAGCTCTATTTTATATCCTAAATAATTAATAGAATCTCCTCTTTGTATCCTTTTAGGAGAAATTTGTAATCCCCAGCAAGGCAAAATTTTCTTTACTTCTTCAAACATTCTTTCTAAAGTATCTGCATTTGAGTCAGCTAACGAAATATCATCCATATAATGATAAATTATAGATTTAGGAAATTTTTTTTTTTTTTTTTGGTTTTTCGAGACAGGTTTTCTCTTTGTAGCTTTGCGCCTTTCCTGGAACTAGCTTTGCAGACCAACACTTGGGAGGCAGAGGCAGGCAGATCTCTATGATTTAGGAAATTTTTTACGTACCACTTCCAATGGCTGTTGTACAAAATATTGGCACAGAGTTGGGCTATTCAACATTCCCTGTGGGAGAACCCTCCATTGAAATCTTTTAACCGGTTGAGAATTATTATAATTAGGCACTATGAAAGCAAATCTTTCTCTGTCTTTTTCTTGTAAGGGTATTGAAAAGAAACAGTCTTTTAAATCAATAGCTATAAGAGGCCATCTATTTGGTAACAGAGTAAGCAAAAGAATTCCAGATTGTAGAAAGCCCACTGGCTGAATTACTTTGTTAATTGCTCTAAGGTCTGTTACCATTCTCCATTTACCAGATTTCTTTTTAATAACAAATACAGGAGAATTCCAAGGGCTGGTTGATTCTTCAATATGCTGAGCATTTAACTGTTCTTCTACCAGCTCTTCTAAAGCCTGAAGTTTCTCTGTTGTTAAAGGCCATTGCTGAACCCATAAAGGCTTGTCTGTTGACCATTTTAAAGGTAGAGCTGTTGGTGTTTTTGGAAGATTATCAGTTGTTGTGCCCTGTTCTTGTATGACATGGATGGCTGGTGAACACTCATTATAATAATATCTTCTAATATTTCTCTCAGAAACATATGCTAGTTTATGATTTGTTTCTGAGATTGGAGGGATATTAATCTGAGTATCCCATTGTTGTAACAAGTCTCAACCCCATAGGTTAATAGCTATGTTAACCACATATGGTTTTAATTTTCCTTTTTGTCCTTCTGGACCTATACATTCAAGCCATCTTGCACTCTGTTTCATTCGAGATAATGTCCCAATTCCTAACAGTTGAACCTCCTGAAGAGGCCAAGTTGGATGCCAAAATTCTGTTGCAATTATGGTAATGTCCACACCTGTGTCTACCAGACCAGACAACAAAACACCATTTATTTTTATTGTTAGTTTTGGTCTTTGCTCATTAATAGAAGTTTGCCAAAAACAATTTTTTTATGTTTTTTCCTGAATTTCCTATTCTCTCTGTTTCATCATCCCAACCAACATGATTTATTCTAATAGGCATTTGGTTATTTAGTTGCTTTGAGTAGGGTTTTCTCTACAACTGCAGGAAAGGTTTGAACTGGATTTACTGTGGGGGCCTGCGTGAGGCCCCTCTGGGAGTTTCCTAAAGCCTGAGGCAAAGGATTACCCTGTCTATCCCTTGTTGATCTACATTTGTTGGTCCAGTGTTTTCCCTTACCACATCTTCTGTATACTCCAGAAGGAAGGGGCATTCTGTTGCCATTGTTCCTTGAAGAAACATTGTTTCTAGGAATGACCTGTTTACATTCCCTTTTAAAATGTCCTTGCTTTCCACATCCAAAACATCTAACACTCCTCAAACCTTTTGAAATTACTTCTCCTACCCACGTATCATCATGCTCATCAGCCTCAACATTAATTGTTTCTCTAATCCAATCTTCCAAAGGTGCAGATCTTGTTTTTAATGGCCTGATTATTCTTTTGCATGCTGCATTCGCATTCTCAAAGGCCAAAGCTTCAATTATTGCCTTACTAGCTTCTGATTCTGAGACCATTCTCTTTACTGCTGAAGCCAGTCTTTGTAAAAAATCTGTGAAAGATTCTTTGGGGCCTTGAATAACCTTTGTAAATGACTCAAGTTTTTTTCCTGGTTCCTCAACTCTGTCCCATGCATTCAAGGCTGCCATTCAACATAAAATTAGGGTTTGGACATCATATAAACATTGTGTTTGTACCGAAGCATATTGGCCTTCTACAATAAGCTGATCCTGACAAACTTGTATTCCTTTATCCCTCCATTGTTTTTCTATGTTTTTAGCTTCATCCTTAAACCATGTTAGAAATTGAAGTCTCTGGCTGGGTTCTAGAACAGCTTGTGCCAGCTCCCGCCAGTCCTGTGGTACAATCCTATTATATGTTGACCAAGAGTTTAACATTTGCTTTACATATGGGTAATGCATGCCATAAGATATTATTGCCTCCTTAAACCTTTTAAAATCCAACAGTTCAATAGTAAAATGACGATAAGCATTGTGATAAACTGCATAATTCCAATAATACTAATCTTCTCATGTAGTTGTTCCATTGTCAGACTGCCTAAAATTTCAAACAAAATCCAATTTTCTTCCAATGTACACATAAAACCCATTTTTTTTAAAAAATGTGGAAAAAATTTGTCTTTTGAATAGTTTCCTTTATGACTTTCCAAATCTGCGTAGAACAGTAGAAATCTGAGCGAATTTCAAAACAGCCACCTAGTGTCCTAGGTGTGAATCCAGAGAGAGAGAGAGAGAGAGAGAGAGAGAGAGAGAGAGAGAGAGAGAGAGAGAAGGAGGGAGGGAGAGAGAGAAAGCAAAAGCAAAAGCGAAAGCAAAAGCCAAGGCATAGCTAAAGCTTAAATCCAGCCACTTGTTCCCTCTTGAGCCGAGTCAAGCCTTGGCTTTATAGGCAGGGGCCCTGTTTGGCAGGGCAGGCCTGAGTTGTTTGTAGCACTGGCTTTAAGCAAGCAGCTCACAGTTAGTCCGGCCTGAGGCAAAACAGACCTGGGCCAGGGCTAGGGGACCAGCTGCTCGGGCTAGGGAGCCGGTCCCAAGCAGTTTTTAATGGATTCTTGTCACGTTGGGCGCCATATGTAGATGTAACCAATCGTCTTATTAAAATAAGAAACACAGAGCCAATGTAAAAGAGAAAGCCGAGAGGTCAGAGCTCAGAGCTAAAATCTTACCTTCTGCAGTGCTCCTAGCTTCCCCCGAGAGAGAGCTTCTTCCTGTTTGTCTGTCTTTAAATAGTCTTTCTGTTCTGCCTTCTCATTGGTTGTAAACCCAACCACATGACTGCCTCGTCACTGCCTGTAAGTACCGCCCTCCAGGTCTTAAAGGCTTATGTCTCCAATACTGGCTGTATCCCTGAACACACAGAAATCTACCTAGCTCTTCTAACCACCACGCTCTTGCTATGGCTCTAATAGCTCTGACCCCAGGGCAACTTTATTTATTAACATACAACTAAAATCACATTTCAGTACAAATAAAATATCACCATACACACTGAATGGATTCAGCAAATCCTATTTAAATGCTGATTCATTTATGTTTATGTAACAACAATGGTTAAGGAGTCTGTGCTTGTGGAGGGACTTCAGATTCAGAAGAGATAGGAGGGAGGAGAGGGAAAGGAGAAATGATATATTATGCTCTGATACATTTTAACAGGGCAGAGAACTGGAAGTTAGGTGGGTTAAAAGATGAGGGCAGATCTGGGACGAGGAGTGTGGCTGAATATGATCAAAATATATTGTATGAAATTCTCAAAGATTTAATAAATAGTATTATAAAATACCCTAAAATCATGTTAAGTAATCCTTTCTATTCTCACTTAATATATTTATATTCTCCATTGACATAACTTCTCAGTTGGCAAAGGAAGTATTGAACAAAATTCCAACGTTAAATTTGTAGTAGGCTACCTAAGCAGTCCCTGCTCCATGGCATGAATAGCTCATCAAAGGAAACCAAACAAAACAATCACAAGGACAGTAGTGGCAGCAATTCTTGATGTATCCAGGAATTATGGAGAAAAAAAATTAAAGTTTTAAAAATAGTCTCTTCATTTCAGACCCCTCAGCTGCTACTGTTTCTAAATTGAACATTTAAACTGTCTTGCAGTAAAAATAAAAGGCTGGCTTTGTCTTCCTGTGGAGTTTCCACACTTTAATCTCCGTTGTGAGTCTTGACTCAGAATGTGTACCAAACCTTCTGACCAGACTGTAGAACATGCACGCTTGAATGCCAGCACCACCATGCCTCACCAAAGTGCATTTTAGGTAGACACTTCATAGCTTCATATATATATATATATATATATATATATATATATATATATATATATATATATTCTTTAATTCGGAGGCAACTGGATTGATTCTGAATATGCCATAGCCACAGGAATGAAAATCACATAGATGTTGGAACCATCCTGAAAAGATCTGCATGAAGTTGCAAGGTAGCAGGGGTCTTGCTGCTGGAGCAGAAGGCGGCAGTAGGAGAGGGATTTAGGATACAAGAGAGTGATGGGCATATGCAATCACACTGTATTTGTGTGCACTGTTAATTTGGAATTTTAGTTGAGTATTTAGGTATTATTTGAATTTTGTTACTGGCATTCTTGACTTTCTTTTTTTGTTTGTTTGTTTTTGTTTTTGTTTTTGTTTTTCCATTGTGGTAAGAGCACTTAGTTTGGGATGACTTTCAAAGCAATTTTATTTACATAATAAAATATTATAATATGGGCCTGATAGTATGCGGTTCTTTAGGCTTTACTATTCTTCCATAGATGAATCTTTATAGTCAATAAGCAACCATCAGAAGTAAGTTCATTGTTTTGTATTACATTAAACTTTGCAATGCAGAAAATATTATGCAATGGGTAACATTAGGGATACCCATATGGATTAAGGTGCCTTGAATTGGATGGGATTTATTTCTTAGCATTGTAAACTAAAGTCTTTGTTTTAGCATTTACATCTTATTTATTCTATTGTTAATTAGTAGTTTTAAAAAAATCTTATGATACTTATTCATTTCACATTTGTTTGAAAGTTATAATTATTTTACTGTGTTAAAAGCTGATTAAATGCTTACTTGAATATTTATCAAATGATATTTACTTTATAGTTTCTCATACTTATAAAGAATTTAAAATTTCTTATTTTTATTAATTTTTGGTATGTTAAAATTCTTTTGACCAATGACCACCTATGTTTTTCATAATTTCAAGGGATATAGAAAATAATATTGAATCAAGACTCATTGCTTATTATCATAAATGATTTGGGTTAATGTTGCTTTGATCAAGTTTACCAAAAAGAGAAACCAAAAAACCTCTTTTATGCAAATAAAATTTGAAAATTGTACATCTTGGCTTCAAGTTGTTGCAATAGCCAAATATTTAAAGCAGCACTCAGAATTTCCCCTGAAACTGTTGAGGCAGGAGACAAAGAAGGCCAGGATAACAGTTAAGTTCTGCCCTCCTGTGTTTTCACTCCTCGAACTAGAAGAAAGCTGAATTCTAGAGCCAGCGTCAGCTACCGCCTGCCAGCCTAGATAAGAGAAAGCTTCATTTCCAGGGAAATATGCTTGCATCGACTACATATAAACAAAGATTATTTTTGAACTTTTATAATTACATCTTATAGGACATTTGCTATCTTTTCAGAACATCACATCATTCAACACAGGCAAGTTTCTCAATTTCCAAAGTAGTTTTCCAGCTGTGGGTAAATAGCAGCCGCAGGAGTGTGGTTTTATAGAAAGCTTTGTGGCCATCTTTTGGATTTGATATTTGTCATCACTGTACTGGGTTTCTTAGAACATCGGTGCACTCTATCCTCTGCACCCTTGTTTCACTCTAGATTCCTTCATAAGTTATTGGATATTGGATATTGTTAGCACTGTGTAGTGTCTCAGAAGAATTGTTCATATTAATCTTAAGCAGTGTTTTTACAAAGATTTAAACAGGAACAACTCACATGGATCACCCCAGGAAGGGGAAAGAGTTAAGATCTCCTGGGTAAATTGAGAGGGGGGAATAGAGGGGAGGGGAGGGGTAGGGATGAGAGGTGGGAACATGGGGAGAGATGGGGGGGAGAGCAATGACAAGGTATCTTGACAGAGTGCAGCATTAAGGGGATGGGGAAGAAGCTGCAGCTAGGGAAAACCCCAGGAACTCATAAGATTGTCCCCAGCTAAGACTCATAGCAATGGTGGAGAGGGTGCTTGAACTAGCCTTCCCCTGAACTTAGATTGGTGTCTACCCTAATTGTCATCATAGAACCTACATCCAGTGTCTGATGGAAGCAGATGCAGAGATCCACAACCAAGCACTTGGCCAAGATCCTGGAGTTCAGTTAAAGAGAGGGAGGAAGGATTATAAGAGCAAAGGGAGTCAGAACTATGATGGGAAAAACCACAGAAATAGCTTACCCAAGCTAATGGGAGCTCATGGACTCTGGACTAACAGATGGCGAGCCTGCATGGGGCCATACTAGGCCCTCTGAACGTGGGTGAATGGCTTGATGTGCTTGTGGGTACCCTGGCAATGGGACCAGGACTTATCCCGGGTACAGGAACTGGTTTTTTTTAGACCCCATTCCCTATGGTGTGATGCCTTTGTTAGCCTTGATGCAGGGGGAGGGGGATAGTGGCTAGGTCTGTCCCCAACATGGTATGACGACGGCCTCTGTTGACTACCCAGGGAGGCCTTACACTCTATGAGGAGGGGTTGGGCGTGTGATGGCAGTAGTGGTGGTGGGGAACAGAAGAAGAGGAGGGAGGAGGAACAGGGGTTGTTATGTAAAAGGAAAGAAAAAAATTTAAATAAAAATTATATTAAATAAACAAATAAAAAGATGAACAACTAAACATGAATATAGAAAAATTACCAATAAATAAGCTTTGAACAAGTGAGTCACCTGGACATCTTCATGAGTCTGAGCATCACAGTTCTTTGGCACTTATTAGATCTTTGTTCAACTGAATAAATAGGAAACCTCAATATAGTTTAAAAAAAGAAAAATTTTTTCATTTGTGTTAGAATTAGAATGTGTACATAAAATATTCCTCTAATTGTTTTATTTGTAGCTGACATACAATGAGGATAATCCAATTTTAAAAATAGCATTACAAATGCACAAATAAGGGGCTGATTCTGTAATGTTTCAACCAACTCAGAAGTTTTTGTGGTTGATTTTAATTATTGACTGATGCATTCAAAGAGAAGTTCATTATTATTCTTTACCAATATGAACTATTCTTTATTCATAAGAACAAAAGCAAAATTCAGAGATAAGCTTCACAAATATAATTCTGGTTTTATTTTATTTTTATTTTTTCTATTTTTAATTTCTCTTTGCTACTGCTTGTCTTTTTGTTCATTTATTTATTTCTGAATTGTGCTGCTCCAATATTGCATAGAATTTATCATAAAACTTAAGTGCATATAGTAAATGTTTATGACATTTGAAACAAATTCTTATAATAGATTCTGAGCACATATAGAATATCAAGGTTCATTCTTACAATTTCATTTTACCAAACTTGACATGGACTATCTCAATGTGGTCAGGTTTTAATTGATTAAATTAATGTGACTGTAGATTATCCTTAGAAAATATTTAAAGAATTTTCTTTATTGTCCCTTGGTGCATAGACAGACATAGCTGCTAAGTCATAATCACTTTGATATATGCCACAATGCAAAACAGGTTTGTTCTATGATATTTTGACTGTATTCTGACAATAAAGTTTATTTTGAGTCAGAGGGCAGAATTAGCTACTAGTTGACCAAAATTAACCATAGAGGTTTGGGAGGACTGAGGAAGTAGTAAGGCAGGGCTTACAGAGAATCTCAGCCCCTTTGGAATGAGGAACAGAAGAGAGAGGAAGTGACTGGTGGTTTCTCCACTTCTCTGATCATTCAGGTTCTTACCATAATATCTGGTTCTAGATTTTTTTTATTGATAAAGAATAATTAGATAAACACATCACATGGCATCCAACTCAGGGCAGGAAACCATAAGATAGCCATTCATCTCTGGCTTTGCAGCTCCCCCAGACACCACAGCTATAGTAGACAGAGTTCATTGGATACCCCCGGCCTGCTTGCTCCAAGCCCTCTGAGTGATTCTGGGATTTTCCTGTTGCAGCATTTCTACAACAACTTCCAGTTGCTACCCCAAATCCACAGACCCCCAAATGCCACTGGAGTTTGTAATCTACCACCAGCCAACTCTGCTTTTAGGCAGCTCTGTGCTCTTACTTCCAGCCTGTCACAGATGCTTCTTCAGCAAGTTCCTCTCTGTCTACTTTTCAGATGCCTGGCTCCTTAGTTCCTTTTCTCTGTGGCTTGTGGCTTCTTCTAGAACTCTTCCTCAGGCTGCTGCCACTAGGTTAGCCACCTCAACACCCACCCAGGCTTCTGTGGTTGTTGCAACTGCCACTCACTCTGAGTTCACAACTATGCTTGAGCAGCTACTGCTGCCCTCAGCACCCATAGATGAATGGATTAGAAATATTGCAGATATTGATCTCTTGCTTATGATGATACTTGGATAGGAGGAGTGATCAGAAAAATTATAGATATTAGAACATCTGGTAGAGGAACAGCTAAAATGCTCAACATAATAAAGAATAAACTGTTCCTTGGAATTCTCCTATTTTTTTTATTAAAAATAAATCTGGAAAATGGAGAAGGTTAACAGATCTAAAAGCTATTAATAAGGTAATTCAGCCAATGGGCTCTTTACAGTCTGGAATTCCCTTGTCTTGTTTATTACTAAAGGATGGTCCTAATTATAACGATTGATTTAAAAGATTGCTTTTTTACTATATCTTTGTAAGAACAGGATAGAGAAAAATTACGTTCACTGTGCCTACTTATATTAATTCCCAGCCTGTCAAAAGATATCAGTGGAAAGTTCTTCTATAGAAAATATTTATTAAACAGCCTTACCTTGTGTCAATTTTTGTAAAACAGCCACTGGAAATAATTCATAACCAGTTTTCTCAATCTATAATTTATCATTATATGGTTGATATCTTACTAGCTGATTTGGCTGGAGATACCTTAGCGAAAATGTTTGAAGAAGTACAAAAAATTTTGTCTTATTGGGGATTACAAATTACTCCTGATAAAATACAAAGAACAGATTCTATTAATTACTAAAGATTCAAGTAAGTGTACAAAAATTCCACCACAGAAAGTACAAGTCAGAAGAGATTAATTACAAACTCTTAATTTAATTAATCAAAAAATTGCTGGGAGATATTAACTGTTTATGGCCCATAATTGGATTGGCAAGTCAAGATCTAAGTAATTTATTTCAAACATTATAAAGTGATATGGAAGGATTTAAATAGTCCAAGATAATTATCAGCTGTGCAGAGAGAGAATTGGCTCTGTTAAAAAAGAAATTACAGGATGCACATATGGATCATTTTGATCCACTGCCTGATTGTAGTCTGGTTATTTTACATTCTACACATTCTTCTACTGGAATTCTAATGCTGAGAGAGGATAGTATCTTAGAATGGATTTGTATTTATTTATTTATTTATTTATTAACCACAAACAGAGTAAAAAAAATTAAAGACTTTTGTAGAAAAAGGTTTCTGAATTTGATCCTGAAAGGAAAATGAACACTTTGCCAATTAGCAGGAATCGGCCCAGTGGAAATTTTGACACCTTTTACTAATACTGGAATTTCCTCATTATGGATAGAAAATGAATATTGGTAAATAGCTTTCAGTAATTTTTTGGCAGAAATTTGCAGCAAATATTCTAAAAGCAAGAGACTGAAGTCAGTTTATAAGTTTATAAAGAAAGTTAATTGGATTCTTCCTCACTTTGTATGGGAACACCACTTTCCAGAGCCCTGCATTCTACACTGATGTAAACAAATCAGGAGATTCAGGTTTTATGTCAGGAAATTTAAGTAAAATGGCTCAAAGCATATATGATTCTGCTGAAAAGTCAAAATTATATGCTATTCACATGGTATTATTAGATTTCCCTGAACCCCCTAATATAGTTAACTGAATCTCAATATGAAAAAAGTGTTGTTTTGCATATTGAAATTGCTTGAACTTATTCCAGATGATTCAGAATTAAATTTTCTATTTATTCTATTAAAAGAAATAATCAGAAATAGAAACCATCTTTTGTATTTAGCATATATCAGATTCCATGTGAGTCTTATGAGGACTTCTAGCACAAAGTAATGATGAAATTGATCAGCTATTTGTAGGAAATATGCTAGAAGAATCAGAAATTTATAAGAAATACTATGTTAATAGAAAGGGTTTGAAAAAAGATTTTTTCCATCACATGGCAACAAGCCGAGGAAATTATAATGAAATGTCCTACTTGTTTGTTTTTATAACCAAACTCTACTACCTGCAGAAACCAAAAGGTTCTCAAAGAAATGGCATTGGGTAAATGTCTTTGTTTCATTTTTCAGAGTTTGGAAAATTAAAATATGTACCCATACCATAGATACATATTCAGGATTTCAATGGGCAACTGCTTTGACTTCATCCACTTACATACTTTTCATCTTTTTCCTCTTAATTTGAGAAGACATTTGATGATTTTAAAAACCCCAAAATAAAAGCCTTTAAGAATTGCACTACAAGGAAAGCTTCTCCAATGATGGTGTGGAAACTGTTCTCTCTAACAGTTAATAGTAATGGACATTTTCCTATTAGGCAAAAGCACTCCAAAGCTGTGCAGCATTTCAGTGATTGACTAACTGATGAAAGAACG